>NC_062532.1:15858053-15870553 GCF_022655615.1 Tachysurus fulvidraco | reverse complement strand
TTGTTATCCCGTTCATATGCACATTAACAGTGGCTCGGTGTAATCGTGTACTGTGTCTCGGGGTATACGTGTAAATTACAAAATAACAAGGATGGTTTTAAAAATTCAAAGTAAAAAAAATATATATACTTTTTTTTTATTAAATATATTACAATTTATTGGCTTTAATGTAAAGGATTTCTTTCTTTCTTTTTATTTATTTATTTATTTATTACTTTGTGTATTGTTCGAATCCGAGCCTTATTTCTCAGAGGGTCAAATTAAGGAGCCCTTTAAATGGCCCCTATAGTGACCTTCCTCTGAGAGCCGCACACACATACAGGGGCTGTGACTGTAAGACTGTATTCTTAACCTCTATATAGAGCTCTGAGAAGCAGAGATCTGATATTTGGTTCTGCTTGCACATTTTTATAGCTGAGCCATAAGCTGTGTATGTATAAAAAAAGAGCAAAAATTAGCAAGGCTCCCTTTAAATTTTCATGACGTTGGGCCTTCTTTCTTTTATTCTTTGTTTATTTAGCGGTCAAATCCGGTTCCTCTCGTGTGAATATTAATCGAGCTCATACTCAGCACTAGGAGGATACACTGTTACAGTACGTCATTCCCATCTTCACTGTGCTAGCAACAGATTCAGATATTAACTTCTAAACAAAATAATTTGGCTTTGTGTTAGTTCGCTTCCTAAAGTTGTGCAGTAAGCTTTTCATTTCAGTCGCTCGAGAAATCCTGTCACTTTTCATTCTGAAGACAGCACATGAGTCCTTAACAAAGTATGAAAAATTTAGCGCCCAAAACGTTTCAAAGCTTTTTGCCAGTGTGTAAAGTGGCTTCGCAACAGATTCACCGATCTAATCTAACCGTATACTGACAGTTTTTACGTAACGGTATTACACATAGGACTGCAGGCTCGCTAGTGAATCGCTTTAAATCATTAAACCCTTGCAAAGTGGTTAAACTAAAACAAAGCAGAAGTTTACAGAACTTCAAATGAAGTTAGTTAAGTTATTAAGTTACTAATTTAAGTACTCATTTCAGGGCTATAGCAATGATCCCAATCTGCTTGCGTTGAGTTTATTCGCCCTTTTTTTTCTCAAGTGAAAATATGATGTCATTGTCAGTAACTTAGGATGATCATTGTTGCTCCCTGGTTTTGTGCTGCCTTGTGGGATTTTTTTAGAGAGCGTACGTTACAGTGCAATAGAGGGATTTCATCCAAGAAGTGAGACATCCCTGAAATCTTCGGCTCCCACAGTCTTACAGCTACACCAAACAAACGCACTCACTTTTAATCAAGTCCTAGTAGAATCTGATCTTAGACACCGAAGTCCTTAAAGTTAAGACAAAAGCAGCATAACCGTAAAAACCTGATTATAAAGATCTTCCAGGTAGAAAACAGTGACATGCAGGTGATATTGTGTTTATACAGCATGACTTCATGGAGTGTTTTGTCCTAAACACTTTTTATAAGCTTATTATTATTATTATTATTATTATTATTATTATTATGTAATCAGAGCTTTTCTGAAGAGCTTCAGAGCTTTTTTTTCACGTCTTTTACGTTTGGTTCGTCTGGTTGTGTTTTGTTTCTGAATAAACGAACAGGCTTTAAAAGCCGGATCCAGATTGTATTAACCAGATGCTACTGATTACATCAGGCGTAGACTTCACACATTCATTAGTGCCAAGTGTTTACCCGCTATTCTCTCTCCAGAATGTTATGGAACAGTTTAACCCGGGGCTGAAGAACCTTATCAACCTTGGAAAGAGCTACGAGAAAGCCGTCATGGGTAAGCGCACGTCTCTACGTTCATCGGCATGTTTCTAGTTAAGCTTCGAATTCTAGCTACGTTTTGTAATACTTTGAATTATTACATGAAAACATAGCAGTGTAGAGAAGAAAAGCTCTCTGTGGTTTCCGTTCATCTTCATGCTGCTTTAGTAAAGTAATAAGTAAAAGCCCTAAAGTAATAAAACATAATTAGTCTCGTATTTACGTCTGTCTGTCTGTCTGTCTGTCTGTCTGTCTGTCTGTCTGTCTGTCTGTCTGTCTGTCTGTCTATCTATCTATCTATCTATCTATCTATCTATCTATCTATACACATTTTTAATGACGATATGTGTATTTGCTGTCTTCTAGCCATGACCCTGGCTGGAAAGATGTACTTTGAAGCTGTGGGTAAGATCGGCGAGAACGCTGCTGTATCTCCAGTGTCAAGAGAATTAGGTGAGTGTCAGTCAAGCCTCATGTGAAGCTCTCAACCACAGGGGAATGATACTAGACCGAGTGTTTTCTTTTTGTTGTAAAAACATTTCACACAAACTGGACATCATGCCAAATAATAAATGGCAAGTTAGCATCCTGGGAGGCTATGATACCAAATGCTGTGGGTTCAATTAAAGAAAATAAATAGGTTTGATCGTAGGCATCTCATCAGTGATTCTTCAGATCGTCTTCCGTGCGATGAAGATTTTTCTGGACCGACACTGAGATGAGGCCGACTCTGAGAATCTAGAGATCTACCAGCTCCAGTTGGACTCTGCGATACTATAGAGGAGATGTGAACACCATGTGACCTTTTGCATCAATACAACATTTGTCAGACTGTATATTTATAATCACACCCTCCAGTGTCACCCATATGAGGATGAGGTTCCCCATCGAGTCTGGTTCCTATTAAGGTTTCTTCCTTCACCATCTAAGGGAGTTTTTACTCCCCACAGTCACTCGAGTCACCACAGACTTGCTCATTAGGGATAAATACAAACACATTGTGAACTAAATCTATCTAATATTAATCTTGAATTTTGCCACTACAGAAAGAAATAAACTCCATTCACTGGTGATGTTTTTCAAATAAAAGTTTTCTTTTTTTATTTGGTACATATTTGTGTTCATGAGAGAGACAGCTCAGGTTGTTTTTTTGGGGGGGGACAAGGACAGAGAGGATAGATTGAGAGGGTTTGGACATGTACAGAGGAGGAGGATGGTTATATTTGTAGAAGGTTGTTCGAGATGGAGCTGCAGGTAAGAGGTCAAGAGGAAGGCCAAAGAGGAGACATACTGTATAGATGTGTTGAAAGAGGACATGAAGGTAATAGAGTAGAGTGCTAGAAGGTGCTAGCTAGGTAATAGAAGGTGCTAGAGTAGAGGATGCTGAGGATAGAGTTAGGTGGAAACTGATGATTCGCTGTGGTGCCCTAAAGGGAAAAGCCGAAAGTAGTAGAAATAGTACAGCAAGCTAAGTAATACCCCCAACAAACTAATTCAGTGAAACAGTTTTTGCAAACGGTGCTTAGACCTCACAAATCACCCCGTATCATTTATAATGAAAACAGTAAAGTGAGCCTGAAAATGAGAAAGTAAATAGAAAAGATGGACATATTAATGGTCTCGTTTTCACGTTTGCAGTCACAGAAGAATTAGATCAGCGTTCATTTGTGTCCAGAGGAATTTCTGTGAACAATCTGGATGTCTGTGTAGTTCCCTAACACTGTGTAGTTCCCTAACACTGTTTGTGAAGCAGGGAAGACTTCTCATATCTTATCTGATTTCACTTTGAGATTGCTTTGTTTACAGTTAGCATGCCAGAGAGTGGAGGTAAAAATCTCAGGGACTGGAGATGCATTTGCCTGCATTTTAAAGTGTATTTTCTTTGAATTGTGTAATAGGAGTAGGGTTTAGAGAGAAGATGTGGGCTTGGTACACAGGTAAGGAACAAACCGTGGGTTAAATGTGATTTAGTGCGTTTCACTTTAAGTGGCTTCTGTTCTGTTTGTCTGCTTGTCTGTACTCAGACTTGCTACTGAGCAGTACATGGAGTACCAGCAGTACATAGTGTATGACTGAGCCTCTGAGCATTAAAACACCATGGTTGAGCAGGTTTTGTACAAGTTCAGCCAGTTCTTCAAATCGACTGTTATGTTTACTCAGTTGCTCTTTTGCTCTTGTGCCAGTAAAGCATGCTCTCGGACGCACATCAAGGAACCGCTTTCTGTGCCACTGGGGTTAATAAATTCCAGATATTACGATTGATTTGCATCCGCACAAACGCTTGCATGCTCTATTTTCATTAGTTGAGTGGTGAGGCTGCTGAAGTCACCTTGGTTTTCTTTCTGTACAGCTCATATCTGACAGTCAGAATTTGGCTAAATAAACCAGATCCGGTGCCAGTACTGACATAATGGCAGATGGCACATCATGAAATTGTTTTATGACATGCAAAATGAAAGCACCTGATTTATTTATTTATTTATTTATTTATTTAAACCCTGTTTTTTCTTAGTTGCCAATTCCTTACTGCATGACCTCTGCGATCCTTGGAAGAATTCAAGTTAACATTCTTTTTATCATAAGGCACGCTTGGAGAAGATGCTAGCTGTTCTCTTTTGCATACATGAGCTAACTGTTCTGTGATTGGGTGGAGTCACTCTGATTGACACCCATCCCTCTCCAGAATTCAGAGCCAGTTCTGTCCGTTGGGGTGTCGGAGCCATAGAGATCGTACAGTTTCAGACCTGTGATCTACCAACAGTCACAGCAATCACAGCTAATGTTTATCGGGTTGGTGAAGTGAAAGTCATCTTACTCTATCGTAGTCTCACTCACTTATCTAGACGATGACTTGATATACAAATAAAATTCAATGGAATCTTCACACTTGTACATTAGCATTGGATATGCTTTACTGTAAAACCTCAGTATATAGCAAAAGGTCTAATGGGTATACAAATGAAAGAATTGCCAATCAACCTACCATGCATGTCTTTGGACCGGGGGAGGAAACTGGAGTACCCAGAGGAAACCCCCGAGGCACGGGGAGAACATGCAAACTCCACACACACAAGGCGGAGGCGGGATTCGAACCCCGACCCTGGAGGGGTGAGGCGAACGTGCTAACCACTAAGACAATCGATTTTGTTATTTTTTAAAATGGACAACATTCAGTAATTTAAAGGTAGAGTGAAGCTAGAAAAGGTTTAAAATCATTTTTGCATGTAACGGCTCAACGAAACATCCATAGATGTGGGAATTCGGCTTAGGCACAGACGTACGCGAGCGGAGGGATGTTTGTTGAATCGGCGCAATCTGATCTGGTGAGAGAGAAGGTCACGTCAGTTTTACACTCTTGAGTGCATCTGCCTTTTATAAATCACACGTTTAGAGTCGTATTAGGAAATAAAATTCACAACGTTTTTGTTTTAATTGCTGTTCTGTCTCTGTACCATCGGTTTGAGGCAGCACTAATACTGCTGATTACTTGGAAATGTCCTAATATAGAAACAAGAAGTGATGAGAGCTATGGTAACGTAATAGCACTTTGTGTGTGTGTGTGTGTGTACTACAGTGCTGATTGATAAACAGGTTTTAATCAGTACACAGTGAGGTGAGCGTGCTGTGTAGAGCAGTAGGTGAAAATACAGCTGCTCGTGTAGCATCTGAGATTTTCATACATGCCATTGCTTCATTCTGTTTTTTGACAGATATCAAAAGTGTAAAGAAAGTGCTGAGAATACACTAAATATACCTCACATACATCTCTGTGTATAGACCAGTGCGGAGCTCAGCGTATCTCTGTGAAACACGTCTCAATTAAAGTCCGGACAGCAATTAAATTAACATGGGATGAGTAAGTTCCAGTGGGGTTGTTTTTCCTACAATCCCAGACGTTCATGTTTACACACAGGATAAGGTGTTTTATCATTCGCAGTAGTGGTTCGAATAAAGAGAATGTTATCGGAATATTTGCATCCAGAAGCTCTTTCGTCGTTTTCGGACTTGTACTGCTTAGAATTATCTTACTGTGATTAACGTTGTGGTCTCAGTGATAGCCAACAGGCTACGAGTTTACACAGTAACACAAAGTTATACAACCCCATACCAAGTCAGCTGTTAAGAGACTCGTCAACATTTTGAATGATGTTTGATTTTGCAAGTATTTAATATGGATTTGCATGCTGCGTGTGAGGCAGCTTAATATGGTGAGGAACTGTGGTCAGTTTTTCACCATCACACCCTGCTGACGTCTGCCTGCAGAAGCACGGAGTTGTCTGTTCCAGGCCCTTCCGAGATTTCGTGATTTTAAAAAAAAAAAAAAAAACACTGTGATTTTCAAAAAGAGCTTGTAGTTCAAAATGATCACCGATTTGAGCCAGTCGTGAAAACTCTGGAAGTTGCATCACAAATTATAAAAAATGAATATTCTTTTTTCTGGACTTGACACTCGGATTAGAATAAAAAGACCAGACTACTAGAGTTCATCAAAAACAGCAGATAATTTAGTCTGCATTTCCTCAGTAGCAGGAAGGAGACGAACACAAATGTAGGCAAATCTGAACGGAAATAAAATCACAGAGCAGCACCTGCAAACATTACGTCCTGACATGGAATCCAACCTAATCCAGTGTGAATAACAGTATTCATCATAGAGGAACATGAACCTGTTCCCCAGCTGTATGGATCTACCTGTAGAGGTTGAGAGTTTAGAGGTCTGATTACCGCTATATGGTGTATATTTATTTTTTACGTAAGTATTCTGGTTGTGAGGTGATTTAACTGCCATGCTACAAAAGTCATTAAGACGGCTGAACAAACAGGTCATAAGCAGCTGTTGTGCTGAAAGCCCGGGCCGTCCTCCCTCCATGACCTTGTCTACTGCAAACACTAACATTGGAGAACATAAGCTAACACAATGCACACTGTATTGGCTAAAGATAAGAGCAGAAATTTGCTCCTGTGTGCCCAGATAACCCCCTGCATAAAAGACCTTACACTCCATGTCACTCAGTAAGTAGAACATCATGACTCCTGGCTTTTCTTGCGAGGTGAAACTGGAGCTCCTGTGACGTGGCAGCGTTGATACAGGATAGCCTTGAGAGTCATGGGCAAATTGACGATCCTGACCTGAGCACCTCCCACCACCTCCATTCTCAAGAATCAGAGGATCAGAAAAGATTCTTATCCTACCTATTTAGCAGCCCGGACTAAAAGGCTTTCCTGCACTAGCTGTGTATGAGAGAAAGGGAGAAAGGGGAGAAGGTTTCCGCAGAAACTTGCCTTTAGATCTTGGAATCCCGTCCAGCTTCCTCTCTGCAGTCATTATGCATATACAATATCTCTCTGACACGGGTTGTGGCAGATCAGATAGCACTGAAATCTTCTGTGGAATGTAAACAGAATGTGGGGTTTTACTGCGGAATGGTATGTTGTGTGTGTGTGTCTGTGTGTGTGTGTACATTTCAGGCTAATACACATTCCTTACGGATGACATCAGTTTAATGTGATGTTCAGAAAACTCAAGAATCCTCTATTTCTGAAAGCTTCGCAAACATCGGATCGCATGTTGCTCCGATCGATGCCTCATAACGACACACGGCTCAGCTCGAGGGTGTTGCTGTGTCATTGTTGTCATGGTGATGGGAAACGACACAGTAGAAGTTTTTGGTTTTTATTTTATCTCTTTACGTGTAATTGCTCAAATCATGCAACGAGGTTTCAGCCTTGAAACTGCGTCGATCAAATATGATATCATTTTGCTCGGATCCCTGTTTCATGTAACATGCTTTTGAGATCTCGGAGTTCTGCTGTTTCATTTTGTTTATGTAGAATTGGTGAGAAATCAACCTGAGGGCATCTCTACCTTGTAGAATAACCTTTATTGTTTCACACACCTAACAGATAGAGCTTAGTTTCTAAAGAACATGTTCATCTCCTAGCTAGTGATCTTTGGAGTGGTTTTTTCTCACCTGGTGGCAATGCAGTCTCGATCCTCGATGCCTTGGAACCATTGGTAGTAGATACTCACCACTACTGACCACTCAGACACAACCCAGATGATGCTCAGGAGTAGCTCACAACCCAGATGATGCTCAGGAGTAGCTCACAACCCAGATGATGCTCAGGAGTAGCTCACAACCCAGATGATGCTCAGGAGTAGCTCACAACCTGCTTAAATCATATGACCTTAAGGTCAGCTGCTCCTGCTCTAGCATGTTGCTAAATTTCACAGGACAAGGTTGGATTTGAAATGCTTAATTATATCATGCAGCAGCACTATGTGTCTCCACTCAGGTTTTTTAATTGTTGTTTTTTTTTTTTCCCCCTGAAAAAACTGACTCACTCTCCTGTATATTAATCATCAACTCTTTGGACACTGACTTGCGAGTTAATGTTATGTAGAAACCGTTTTCCTAGCTAGCATTGTGCTTGTGTAGCTGTAGACAAAAACACAGCAGCCCATATAACCCATCAACTCTTTCTCCCATGGGTTGGGAGACAGCAGAGCTGCCTTCAGAACCTATATCGATTGCCAATTTTGCACTTGACTCCCTGAGTGGGTTTCATCTGAGCCGAGACGTGAGTGCACACAACACACAGTCAGTCTGAATCTACCTGAGGGAGGTCTGAGTTCGCTTGCAATTCAGCTTCATCGTGAACGCAATTCACAGTCAGGGATCATGAAGTGAAGACCATGTTAGCTACCCATAAAAACACAGACAGCCTCTCGCTAATTGTCTCTCTCTCTCTCTCTCTCTCTCTCTCTCTCTCTCTCTCTGTCTGTCTCTCTCTCTCTCTCTCTCTCTCTCTCTCTCTCTCTCTAAGTTTCAGACAAGATTAAACAAGATATAAAAACAAACTGTATATAAAATATATCCGAGCACCCAGACTACATATTACTCATGAAACACTGAATAGATTATTTTTTTTATTTTTTTTTAATATTTATGGTTAATGAATGCGATGCTTTTGCTGAAGCTTTTGATCCTTGAACCAAAAGTATCAGTTTCAGTTTGACTGAACAAACACACTCTTAAATGTCAGCGACCTTGTTTTGTTGGGATGTTTGGAACAATGGGGTGTGACGAAGTGGGGGCAAAAGCCCAAATGGACAATTATCTTGTCTTCCCTCCGATGCATAGTAAGAAAAGGGATTCCGGAGAGAATCTAATTGGAGAAACACAAGATTAGTGCAGAATAAGTTATCAATAAGACAACTGTAACATTTCAAATGAGAACATTTCCAAAACATTTTTTTTTCTCTCGAGCACAATTCTGTCGTGTTGTCGTCCATAATACAAAGGAAAAAGCTCTCGCACCTCAAACTAAAAGCAGTATTTATAAAGGCTTTTGCGGGTTATGTTCTAGTGAGATTGTGGTGATTATTAATAGCACGCTAGATTACAATGTGAGTGAGCAGGGACTAACATCCAACAATTATTTGCATGCACTTTTCCTCTGATGGTTTAACCTTGTGCTTTATTCCTGTAAACCGACTGAAGCCTTGCTATTATTATGCCTCCCTACGCTTCTTGCAAATGAATGCTTATTCAGACCAAGGTTTATGGGTTATGACTGTATGTCCTTTAGTAATCCACAGGTCAGCAAAAATCGGTCATGATGCTCGCTCGCTAGCCAATCGCTGGCATCTGTGTGCACATGGATGAGGAAGAGCGCTTTGTTTTGAGGGTGTCGTGCTGGACTATTATAGAAGGATGTGGTTGACTGCTCTCGTATCGTGTCTCGTGTTAAACTTCATCCACGTTGACATTGTACAAGTGATCTTTATCAGTAGAAACAGGCTACACGGTGTAGTAATCGTAATAACCTAATGAAATGTACTTTCACTTTGTAAAGTACTTTGTACTTTCAAATGTAATTCACTAAGGCCAAACACCTTCATGAAGTGTTAAAGATAGATCAAACCGATTCATTCTAATGGCTTCTTCTAATGGGTGTGTGTAGCTCATTTTATCATACCAGGGGACTTTTTTCCGGTCAGGGAAAAACGATAACAAGTAAGAGAACGAGCAATAGAGCAATAGCGTTGTTTGAGGAACCCAGTGTTTATTCTGTTTCATGCGAGTTATTACTCAGACCTTTGCTATACAGTAAGTGGAACCGTTTTACGGAAAAAGAATAACCGACCGGCCGAAGTGTGTTATCGAGACCGAAGATGATCCCTGGGGTGTGTAATGTTTGCTGTAAGGAAGCAGCATAACAAGGAACTAACAATGCAAAAGAGAAGAATGTTCCTGATCCATGAAATTTCCAACTGTTTTGAAATGTTCTGTATCATTCCCGTTCCGTTCAGTTTTCGTCTCTCACAGTCATTGAGCCATTATCACGAACAATGCCTAATCAAACTTACTCAGCAAATATCAACACTCACCTTGTAGGAACATGTACTGTATATAGATACATATATGTACTGTATATATATGTATGTGTGTAAGTATAAATATATATTAACTAAGAAAAGGCCTTGTGAGAAAGAATAGCTTTTGTATTCACTCCTGGTTAACTTTCTTTCTTTATATCCTATCCTGGTGCCCACACCCCACTTGGGTCATTTGTATAGCACTGAAAGGAGCGGTGGCCACCATCCCTATGTATACACTCACACCAAAAACACACACACACACACCCTCTCTGTCTTTCCCCTGTGCCACAATGAAAGCTTTTACCAGGTTGTTCTGGTGACCTTTAGTCTGTCATGTCGTTTAATCGGCACTAAGCAGCGCAGGCTGTCGGACAGCAGTGAAAACACCCAGCAGGGATGAGCCAATCTGATAGACCAGCTGTGCTCAACATGACCGCACACTCACGTTTCTGGCTGTTCGAACGTGTCGTAAATCACTCTCACGGACTAGTAGGCTTGTCATCCAGTTTTGTTTTACAGTAAAGCACATCGGATACGTTTACCTTAAAAGGCTGCTGAACATGCACCTGCGGAGCAGCACTCCCTTTAAGGTTTTGTTCGTGCTCTCCTGGTTGAGAGACATGCAAATGCCGACGGGTGGTATGGGTGTGAGACGGCGAACAAATCAGAGTCACAGAGCCGAAGTGCAACATCTCCCATGTTAGCTATAAGTAAGGTGTTTGGCTTCCTCGAATCCATAATCAAATAAATGGCGAATAAAAAATGTGTAGCTCGTAGCTTTGTGAGCCTCCTCATAGCTGCAGGGACTTTCATTTAATCCCAAACTCAGGTTACTGTTTCTGTAGAGATTCGCAATGCTCTTGCCATGTCGTGTCTTATCAATACCATGCTGCTAGGTGGATTAGCTGTACTAAATTGTCCCTAGTCGTGAATGAGTGTATGAGTAGCCAGGAATGCACCAATCTGTTGCTTTCTGCCATAAACCAGGAGCGTCGAGCGATCCGTGAGCTATTGTTATTGCAGCGTATCTCCAGTCGGGATTGTTTATCTGCACTCGTTTTCACCACTGTGTAACCCACCCTCGTTGGACTCATTGTTCTGAGCAGTGGAAGTTTCAGCTCACTGTGCTGCTTTGATCGTGTGCTCATAAACATACCTCCCACTTTCCACACAGGCACGCTGTCTAAAATTCAGGCGGAATAATTCGGTTATTGAATCCGGAGATGATCTGCTAAATAATTAGTCGCGTAATTTTTCTGAGAGATCAGTGAAGTACACAGATCTCGGTGTAACGCAGTGCTACACGAGCGCTTGTACAGACATCTCAGTACGGGGTTTTATTATCACCATAACTTAACGTATCATAAGTCAAAGCATTGTTTAAAGGCACGTCATAAGGAAACAGAGGGAAGGGGAGGAAGGGAAAACAAGACATTCCATATCACACATCTCTGAAGCATTCAGGTTGTGGATACAAAGATCACGGGTTAAACTGGGCCTACACGATCCTCTAATGAGGCTGAGTAAAGGCAGGGGAAAAGGAAATTAATCTATCGATGGGTCCTTCATTGTGTTTCCCATCCAAATGGAGACATTCACTGAGCTGCATTACACACTAAAGGTACATTTAGTGACATTTTACACCTGTGCAGTTCGGTGTTTTTCAGCAGAAGTGTGTGGGAGTTTGAAGGACTGATATCACCACATGGATCAGCTGGGCTGTGAGAAACGCAGCACACACCTGTTGCTCTTCGCCAGCTTTGGGAGTCTCGCGACTCACTTTAAGGCAGGCTGTGCTATCAAGGTTCTGTTTTTAAATCAGCGTACGCTAAAGATTTCTGTCTATTTGTCTCCATAATTTTGCAGTGTAATAAGTGTAAATATGGTCAAATGTCGGGTATTCGGTAAAGAAAAAAAAACGTAGCCGTTTAGACAGAAGCTTTAGGCCTTTTTATTCTAGAAATATTATGAAAGGTAGGCAGCTGTTTTTTTAGATGAATAATATTTGGTGTCATTCTGCCATGTTAAAAGCTGAGCGTAAAATGCATTGCTGTATTCGGCGTCCAATAAAACATCTGTGTGGTGTGTGTGTTTGCCTGCCAATCATTCTGGCATTCTATTTCGAATGGAAGGCATTTGATAAGGGTTTGGCTTACACTGAAATAATACTTTAAGGCAGCGTTAGGTTTTACATGTCGAATTTTGCAGCTACTTCTTTGATGGTTTTGCTCGAAAGTCCGATCACCGGCGAATAATACACCCTAAGAGGTAAAGATTTTGTTTGTTTTATTTAGAATCGTGTCGAGGTTTTCTCAAAGCTTTCTTTTACACACTACTGTGATT